>NC_053395.1:105902436-105929753 GCF_905171765.1 Bufo bufo | reverse complement strand
TCGTGATGATGACGTCATTGCGCCGCCTGAGCCGGCCTCTGATAGGCTGCAGGCATTAGTGCCTGCGGCCTATCAGAAGTACAGGGGAGGGACACACCTCTCCCTCCCCTGCCGCAGCACAGCACAGGCATCTGTATCGCTGTCCTAAGGACGGCGATACAGATGGATTAGATATGGAGATGAGCGCTCATCTCCTAGTACTCCTACTGCCCCCCCGGCCCCCCCACCACCACCGCCGCGGCCGCCGCAATTACATCCAGGGCCGCGCCGCCTGTGGTGATCGGCGGTGCGGCCCTGTAGGTGCGCCACTGGTCATAGTAGTGGACTAGTAGAAATATTCTGAGCATTGCTCGTGGTGGCTCTGGGCAGGTATCTTTTATGTGGGAATGTTTCTCAACAGTGTCAGCTGATATTGTAACGTCCAACTACGCATATCATTTGAAAAAATTGGTGAAAATTGTGAGGAATATGGATTAATATTTACTGTCAGCCATGTCCTCACACCTTTTATTTGCTGAAAGATGGCAAAGAAAATCAAGCTTTACAGGGGGGCCCTACTTCAAAGCCGCAGCCAGATAGCGTAAAACTCCTAGCAGCCCACATTTGATTACATTTCACACCTCTTGTCAGACAGCACGGATCCTGCAGGAAAACCCCCAGCAGGAGGTATCGGCCCTTGCCAGGATCAATGATACCTCCCAGACATGTTGGCACCTACAATTCATAAGGAATTATGAACTGCCTGGCCTTCGCAGGCGCAAACCGGATAAATATTTGTGTCCTGGTTGCCACGATGAACGTGCCCATGGTCTTTGCTTGAGGAGGGGATGCCAGGGAAGGGATATATCCATATCTCCCCACAGAAACCAACTAATGGTACCATGTTTGGACTCTAGTTGTAGCCAGGACCCAGGCAGATCAATTGGGCCTGGAACCATCTTCCTGTGACATTCTGGTCTGGGGCTATGAGCCCTAAAGGGTTTTATGGGTCATTTGCTGCCAGCACCAGAGTAGGAGGGGTGGACCCTACCCATAGGCAGGGAGGGGAGCTTCCGGCTACAGGTCATAAGCCCATGCAAGCCAGCGGGGGGTCACATCATGCAAATGTGTTTGGAGAGACCTGGAAACCACTGACATCACCGCCCCCCCCCCCCCCCCCCTACGTGACTGCAGCTAAGGACTATTCCACCATCATAGACCTTTCAACTACCCGGTAACTGACTTTTGCTCTGATTAGCCCTGTTGTACCTATATCACCGGTATCTGTAACCTCAGACCACTAGATATATCTAGTGTGCCCTTAAAGCGATTAAACATATAATTTATTATATTGTGCTATCTTGTATCTCGATCACAAATCCCCACGTCCGTGTTTCGGACTAGTTATAACCTACCGTGGGTTGGTTTCTCACCCTATATAATCCCGTTAGCGGACTGGGCTTATATCAAATGAGAAGCTGGTGGCAGATACCTGGACTGAGACAGTGCTGTTTTCACTGAGGCAGTGAAAAGGCTCTCTCAGCTTGTTGCCTCTCTGTACCCGCGTGGACAAGAGGTGTCTGTGTAACCTGTACCAAGCCGACCTTACCTGCTCCTCTGGAGGGCGTAACGTCACGCTTTGGTAACCTGTGACCATACTGAGTCTCATGAGCTCGACGTAGGTGACGTCAAGCAGGCACGAGGCGTGGTATTCGTCACAAAAATGTTATCAGAAAAATTCCTTTTAGCACAGACTAGGTTATCAACTGACGCATTTTCTTGTGTCAAAGTTACCAAATATTGTATTGGACTCTATCCAACCTACCCAGGAGCAGGTGATGCCATCATTGCATTTGGTGCAGACAGAAGGTGTCTGACCTAGGGATGGTTTGGATGGTGGTGGCTTTGTGTAGGCATCTCCTGTATGGAAATATTTTACAAAATGACCGGCTGACAAAACCATTGCATTATGCAAGCTCTGCAGGCAAAATATGATGTGGCCATTCAAGCACAAATCTGAGAACTACAGCTCTCCTTATTAATTAGAGTTGGCATTACCTGCTCATGTGGAAAAATCTAACTGACCATCAATATGAGCAATACTGTCCTCCTTCTCCCTGTCATCATTCCAGTAGCCAGGCCACATTCATAAGCAGCAATGTGTTGTTGTTGTTGTTGTTGTTGTTGTCATTAATGTCAACATAATCAGCTACTGCTTCTCATCCTTATCCTATGCTCCATTGTCAGTCATCCATAAGGGAATGTGTGAGCAGGAAACAACAATACACAACCAGTAATCCATTTGTGTGCCAACTGGACTCACACTTGGCCAAGTTGCTGGTGGTGCAGTGATTGTCGTACTGCAAGATATAGATAGGGAGGTACTCGGTATCTAGGTTGAATATGTGTGGTTTGTGGAAATATTGAGGGGTTGGTGGTATAGGTGTGGGATGTGTTTTTGCAGTGGTATATAACGGTATATAATGATCACACCATAATTGTAGCTATTAACATTTTTTTAATTTATTGATAATACATATACAAAGAAAAAGACACAAATGCAATGGCACTCTTGGATGGGGTTAAAGGCACCGGATGGGGTTAAAGGCAGAGTGTGCTTGGCGTGCATGCTGCACCTGCATTCCCTGGATTTTGTGTGGCTGTCATGGCCCACAAACAGGTAGGAACTAGTGCTAGGGACCACTCCATAGAGGCGACCTTGACGTGGTGAGTGGCTTATTACGCTTTGGCCAAAATGTACACCAATGCCTCATCCAGCATAGAGGCAGGGCAGAATGCTGGTTGCAGAGTGCCATTGCATTTGTGTCTTTTTCTTTGTATATGTATTTCGCCATAGCGATGTGCACCTACATATAGGGTTGTGTTGATTGAATCCCCCACATTTTTTCTTTGTAGTATATATTGGAGGCGTGGCGATCTCCATGCAGTCATGCACACCTGACCAGTCAATCTGTCCTGGAGGCTGGTTTTAAAGTCAGTATAAAACTGAGTCTGCATATATAGCACCTACCAGTAGCCATTTGACTCCAGGAGAAGTATATAGTGGGCTCAGCATGCATGTTGGTACTTGCATCCCTGGATCCGATGAAAGCTGTAATGGCACCGGACGGGGTTAAATGCAGAGTGTGCTTGGCGTGCATGCTGCACCTGCATTCCCTGGATTTTGTGTGGCTGTCATGGCCCACAAACAGGTAGGAACTAGTGTTAGGGACCACTCCATAGAGGCGACCTTGACGTGGTGAGTGGCTTATTACGCTTTGGCCAAAATGTACACCAATGCCTCATCCAGCATAGAGGCAGGGCAGAATGCTGGTTGCAGAGTGCCATTGCATTTGTGTCTTTTTCTTTGTATATGAAAATAATTGAGTATGAGAAAGAAGGAGGGGAAGAGCCTACTGTGAAGAGAGAGGAACAAAATGGAGTAGGTATGATTTCCGTCACAAATTCCCCCTTTTGTGGATGGTTTTGGACCCAACCAGGTACATTAACTGGCGCTAGCCACCAGGTCAGGACTTAACTACTGACTTCACCTGTTTCCCCAGATGGGGCCAACAACCATTTTCCCAATTTAGGGAACTCCATGTGAACCATAACCTTTTGGCAAGAAATAACTGGTTGTAACATCTTTCCTTCTCCTCTAGCACAGTTTGCTCATGCCCCAAAAACCTACTTTTACTATTGCATATATCAGTGATGGCGAAGCTTTCAGAGACCGAGTGCCCAAACTGCAACCCAAAACCCACTTATTTATTGCAAAGTGCCAACACACAATTTAACCTGAATACTACAGTCCAATATAGTATATCTTCCATGTACTTTATCATTTAGCTATAATGTCCAGCCTACATTCAGTGCGCTGCCTGTGCTGTTCATAGTGCTCCCTGTGCTGATAAATGGCAGGAAAAGTCTAAGGCATATTAGTACACCATGAACTTTTTCCAGGGTGTGGGTGCCCACAGAGAGGGCTCTGAGTGCCGCCTCTGGCACCCGTGCCATAGGTTCGTCACCATTGGCATATATGATTATTACGTTCATTACTATACTTTGTAAAGTTCTCATAAACCACCTGTTAAAAACCTCAAAACCAGTTTACTGGATTCAAGTATGAGAAGGTGTCTCACTACCATGAATCTTAGTTTTCCCTATGCTCTTTCAACCACCTATCCCACATCTGCATCATCATCATTTGGATAAATGAACAAGGTGCTAAAGAGTACAAGCACCAGATGCTCCAGGTGGGACCCACTCCTAGGTCACCCAGCAGTCTATAAGTGTATGTTTTCCCGTGCAACGACATGGCAGCTATCACGGTGACAGTTAAGCTACTATGATAGAGACACCATTCAATTCTACAGTTAACTACTTTCCATTACACTAAGGGCAATAGAGGAACTTGATGATTAACTGTTGAATGGATAACTATTTGGCGTACTAGGTGTATAAAATGCCTGAATAAAGTACGTTTAAAAGCATTTTATTAAATATCAAATAAAAATTGTTTCTCCACCACATTCAAAAATCAGGCTGGTGGTGCGAGTTAGAGTCTGGAATCTCGTATGAATATGTACCAGCTCTACAAAACTCACACCCCCACAAAAATCTCAGTGAAGAGTATAGGGGCTGAAAAAAAAGCCCACACATAAAGTGGCGTGATGGGAGTCCAGGCCACTATACTGGGTCTGTTCTACTACAGTATGTGACTCCAATGTAGATTGGAGTAAAAGGTACAACCACTGGTGGTATGATTTAAATGGACCCCCACGTCCACTCAGTTAGCGGCTCAATGCTGGTTTATTAAACTACTACTGAACATAACAAGGTGCTCTGTATTGCTCAACACGTTTCTCTGCCGCTATTGCGCAGTATTTCCTCAGGAGCAACGGCAACCTAATCATAGAGGGCACTGTTCAGATTCAAGTGCATCACTCAGTGGTGAGTGTGCAGTAAACATGTGTTTCATTAAACAGAAAACAGAACAAAGCAAAAAATGCTGCATGCCTCTGATGGTGTGCGTGCAGCAAGGTAGAGCCTCTGGCACTATGATGGAATCCATACATTTCCTAGGACTGGATGATGGTTGACAAACCTATTGTCACAGTCATTATTTTACACATTGTTTAGAGTCCATGGTGGCAGCATGGTCAGTCCCAGAAGACACCCTTTCAGTAGTGGCATCTGGCTTGGCTTTAGGAATCAAGAACTCTTGCAGTAGCTAGCATGCGTCCAAGTGTCCTTGCCCTAAAGCTTTACAGAAGTGGCGGTGACCAATTGGACCTAAGTTGGTTCACTATATCTCGACTTCTAGTTCCTCTGAATATGTTTATTATGGGATGGAAGAAAGAACATATTTATAGGTTTTAGTTAGATGCTTATGTAGTATCTACTCAGACCCATGAGTAGCATGAGTAGCAGCTTGCAGCTCATGGAAAGTACAATACTGTATTTGGGACACTGCCAAAAAGTATTTCATATGTAGACATTTTCTCCTTTCCTCTAGGGGTGATTCAAACCAAGTACAAGCCAGTATGTGGACACTCCACACAGGGCAACTGTGTTTCCTCCATACACTTCAGAATTTTTTATTTCAGAATACCGTTTGTGTTCCACTCTACCACTGTTTTGTGGGTGCTAGCGCATATGGAAGGCT
This sequence comes from Bufo bufo, assembly GCF_905171765.1. Classification (NCBI taxonomy): domain Eukaryota; kingdom Metazoa; phylum Chordata; class Amphibia; order Anura; family Bufonidae; genus Bufo; species Bufo bufo. The sequence continues at coordinate 105,924,106 of NC_053395.1, read as the reverse complement.
ATTCTATTCCTAGGGTTGATATGATATTTTTCATGAGTTCCCCAATGAAATGTATGCCCCTATAATGGTTGATATCGGGACCTATGGAAGCACTGCGGATGCTCGTATCTTTAGTGCTTCTAGAATGGGTGAGCGGCTTCGTGCCAACCAGCTTGCCCTGCCAGAGTCCAGAAGACTGCCTGGATATGCAGGTCCGCCGGCTCCATTTGTCATTGTGGCGGATGAAGGGTTTGCATTGACTCCCCATGTTATGCGGCCCTTTCCAAAGCGTGGTTTGGATGTCAGGAGGCGTATTTTCAACTACCGGTTGACTCGTGCCCGTCGGTATGTTGAGTGCGCTTTTGGGATACTCTCTAGCAAGTGGAGGGTGTTTTTGTCATCCATACAGACGGATCCGGAGAATGCTACCCTGGTGATTCAAGCTTGTGTTGTTCTACACAACTTCACCAGGATTAATGAGGCTTCCTCTTCTGTTGACATGGAAGATTTTCCTACGTCATCAGGTTTGGTTTTGGAAAGGACCCTGCATAGACGACCTGGGACTGCAGGCATTGCAGTTCGGGAACTCTATGCAGACTACTTTTACAGCCCAGAGGGGTCCTTGCCATGGAAGAGGGATGCTATTCGTGGCAGTTTTTGAAATCTTCTGGGCTCTTTAGTTGTTTATTATTTTGTAGATAGATTATGTTAATTTATTGTGATAGTTGAGTGTAAGGACTCGCAAGAGACTGAGGACCCTTGATGTGGGCTTGCGGGCTGAGGTTTTTTGACCAGCACATTTTTTAAAGTAAATATCAATACTAATGATGTTTTCCACAAAATGTCACCAACATTAACATCATTAGTATTTCATGTAATGGGCCAAAAAATCTTCTAATACCTCATGTTCACATTGTAGCAAAATACAAATTATGTCCCTCCAAATTAAAATGTATGTACATTGTGAACTGGTGTGCGTCTATATGTGTTTATGAAATGTGTAGAAGAACTGTTAATTTTTGTTTTTATAATAAAATTCACACAAGGCAATTTAAATTTTCTGATCAAAAATGTATTTTTTAAATATATCATAAAATAAAGAATACACAAACAAGAATAATGCCAACAAATAAAAATTTACAGAACATATGACATCATAGATCAAAAAGATCTTGTGTAAACGAGCCATGCTCATAAGATGTTTGTGGCTGTACCTGGCCAGGATCAGTGGCCCGAGTTGCAATCCTTTGGGGGTAAGTGGATGCTATCGGGTCTTGGGACCGTTGGTAAGTCGGTTAGGGGGGAAAGATGGCCCTTGAGGTGGGTGTTGAGGCTGGTAATAGCCGGGTACAAGTTGCTGTGGGGGGATATTCAATATCTGCTTGCACAGATCATTAATATGGGAGTGTATGTCTCCCTGGTAAGGGGAGGCATACATTTTAATAACAAGGGCTATTGAAGCCACACATTCTGGATGCTTTTCAATGGGCACTTTCTTCAATAAACTTGCAAGGCCCCTCAGCGTTGTCTCCTCAATGCCCTCACTCCTCCTCTGGGCAAGGAAATCTATGACTCGGGCATCTATAGCCTCCCGAGTCGGTTGCCCAGAGGAAGATTGAGGAACATTGTGGCGACGCCTGGGCTGCGGCTGTTGGAGTGGTGAAGGGCTCAGTGGAGATCGGGTGGCCTCAGCCTGGGATGGCTGGTCCGGCTCCTCAGCGGGCGTTGGGGCAGGACTAGCTGCAGGTGAAAAAACTGGCAGCGTGTCGCTTAATGCCGCCTCAGATTCTTCAGGCTCATCAAGACTGTCCACAGTACTGTATAGGAAAATGACATGAAAACATATATTACATCATTTGTCTACAACATTTCAAAAGTAGTTGTTGTTTTCTAAATAAACACAACTGTGTGTGAACTACATATACGTTGAGCATGCATACATCACAGATTTTATCATAATTTAGAATTTTGTCCTTTAATGTGAATTTTGAAAATAAGAATGAATTACTTTTTTCAGGTCAATTAGATCACAACGCCAAATATAAAACTACTTTGAAAAATATGATTGGCTTTTGGATCAGTCAAGCACAAAACGAGGTATACACATTCAAGGACCAAAAGTAGTGCTGATATTCTGTCCGTCTCTTCTATATCTGGACTGCTTTGAACTTCCTACCATCCATATGTAATGTAAACCAAAAAGAACATAATTTCATAAAAAATAACATGGAGCACGCATCACAAGTCCATGGTGGTAGTAGTAGTTACTATTCAGCTGTACGGACACTGTTGGAGCATCATAATACTCTATTTAATAAAGCGGATTATGTATGTGTCATTTTTTTTTATATATAGTTGATCTTTGATGACTCCATGTTGAGGTTTATAAGAAATCCTTTAAACTATGTAAATGTCAATTACAGTACAGAAGAGGTACCAAATCCTAAAACCACCATACTAAAATTAGCGTGTATGTTCCAGCAATTATGAACATAACCAAACTTACACAAATGGGTACGCTATTTATGGCCACAAAAATGAAACAGGCTTTTCTAAAACTTTACACATTTATTACCTATCCACAGGATAAGTACACAAGATCATATTGGCCGGGGAACAACAGCCAACCACCATGACGATCAACTGTATGATGAGACAATGCGTGCAGTGCGCACGGGCCATCTCCCTTCTCGATTACTGCTCTAATTGCTGAGATCTATGTGACTTGTTCATGAAAATAGTGCCAGTCAGGGAATAAAAAGATACAGGAGGCGGCATCCGTGTCCGGATGTCAAGTCATCATACTGCTCATCATCGGTGGTGGCCGATGTTACTAACCCACAAAAATGATTTGGTTCACTGATACAAAGGATAGGTCAACAATTGTACAACGCCACACAACTCGTTTCATTGTAGACCACTATGGCTTAAACTAATAATTGAGTACAAAAAACACTTGTGGTACCAAAGTATTCCAAAAGTAACACAATTTTATTAGAAAATCTAATGTTAATCAGATTGCTGGTATCATTGGCTGGCCCGTCATCCATCTATTCTAACTCAGGCTACTTTCACACTAGCGTCAAGCGGATCCGCTTCAAACGGATCCGTCTGAAGGACTTAACAGACGGTTGCAAACGTTGACCTTCTGTGCGGATCCGATTGAACGGACACGCTTGAAAATTGGCTCCGTTCATTGCGTCTGCATCCGTTTATGCATGCGCTCAGCGGATCCGTTTTTCTATTAAAAAGGTGTTTAAAGGTGTGCCTCCTAAAGGCCTCCCATTAAAAAAAAGCAGGTACACCTCTATTCATGGTCATTGTAGGTGTGGCTCAGTACTCCCACTGTATTAAAACCAGGTACACCTCTATTCAGACTCATTGTGTATTGGAATCATGTTTTTACCAGCACACTTGCGTCTCCGACTGCGTTTTCAAATTCTGAAAGCTAGATGGATGAGACAAGCCCGGGAAAGAAGAAGACGTCGGTATTGGATACATCCGATAAGTTCAAGAAGGATGACCAGAGGTGTTTTTTCTGTTCTTTATTTGGAGTTGCGGGCAAATCCGGAAAAAATTTCCAATTATATGCGCATGACGGTTGAGAGTTTTGACGAGCTTCTGCAGCGCATTTCTTCTACGATTGAAAGGGAGGATACCCGAAGGAGAAGGCCCATTTCACCATCGGAGAGGCTAATGGTGACAATAAGGTAAAAAAAAAATGCATTTTATATATTGTTGAATTTTTTTATATATATATTTTATAATATTTACTTTTATTTTGGGGGGTATTTTGGTGTTGGGTTTAGGTTTCTTGCTACTGGAGAAACTCTTTCATCATTACATTACCAATATCGTATTGGAATATCGACGCTCTGTGGAATAGTAAAGGATACTTGCGGTGCATTGTGGGCGATATTGCATGAAGACTATATCCCGCATCCAACAACTGAACAATGGCTTCAAATAGCGGACAAGTTTATGCAAACCTGCCAATTTCCAAATTGTGTAGGAGCCGTGGATGGAAAGCATATAAGGATTGTTAAGCCGTCAGGAAGTGGATCACAATATTTTAATTATAAAAAATATTTTTCCATTATTTTAATGGCAATTGCAGATGCAGAATATCGATTTGTTGCTGTGGATATTGGAGCATACGGACGGACCAATGACTCAATGGCTTTCAAAACCTCCTCTATGGGTCGCCTCCTGTATTCAAAACAATTTGGATTACCGCCTGCAAGACCGTTGCCAGGAACAGATGGACCTCCCATGCCATTTGTTATAGTAGGGGACGAAGCATTCCAAATGTGTGAAAACCTCATAAAGCCATACTCCAGCCGTGATTTAAATTCCACGAAACGGATTTTTAATTATAGACTCACAAGAGCAAGACGATTGGTGGAGTGCGCCTTTGGTATTCTGGTTGCAAAATGGCGTATTCTAAACAAGGCCATTAACCTAAAAGTAGAAACTATTGATGATGTTGTTAAGGCTTGTGTGGTGTTACATAATTATCTATTATCAAAGGAACCACTGCGTCTAGACCCGCAAGATGTAGATTGTACACTGACTAGGATGCAAAATGTGTCATATCGATCTACTGTCGCCATTGCTAGAATGAGGGACGGTTTTGCCAATTACTTTGTCTCAGAAGCTGGTAGAGTGCCCTGGCAAAATAATGTTTTGTAAAAGTTTTTTTTACTGCTAATTTTTCAAAAAATAAAAATAAAAAAATCTCAACTGTTGTAATGTCTTTTTTTGTTTACCTAAAGAGGTCTAGTCATTATGGATAAAGACATATTGTGTTTATCCAAACGTACATTTATTTTTTTGTGGTGCCATTTCATCTCTATTGTGCCTGCTATAGCATGGCTACTGCTAGACCTCCACATTTTTATATCGGGACAACATTTGTTGCGTGACATATACTCAAAAAAATTTGAGATAGATTTTTAAAGTGTTTTTCATGTCGCATTGGGAAATCATAGACCATCAGTATAGTAATTACATTGTTTGGAGAAAATCCAATAATCAAATAATACTTTTTTTTTATATATACGTTGTCCTTTAATGATGGAATATCTATGTTTATAAACACAGTTTCTCTGAATTTTCCGCCATGCAGTGTGTTTTCCTCATCCCTTTCTATGTATGAACAAACACATGTCAAGGTGAGAGCATTCCAAAGTGTTGATGTCTTCGACTGGGCGCAGTTCACCAATTGGCTCTGAACCCAGGTCAAAGACTACAACATTATGTTAATTTCCTGTCCCCTGTGGTAATGACGATAATACCGCATCATCTTTGAAAAAATATAAAAATGAAATAATTTTGGCTCTATTATTCTACAGTTAGTGATGATGATCCAATAGTATCGTTAGTTCCACAAGGGCTCATGTGGATTAGAACAAGATTGGCACATGAAAAAACTATGTTCATTTGCCAATCTGCTATAACAGTATTTCACAACCAGCGTGCCTACAGCTGGTGCTAAACTACAACTGCCAGCATGACCGCACAGCCTTTGGCTGTGGAGGCAAATGCTGGGATTTGCAGTTTTGCAATACCTGTAGCCACATTGTTAGACAAACAATGAGCTAGAATATATTAAATTATCAGCTTTTTTAAAGTTATTTATTTATTATACTCTAGCAATCATCAGTACTACAGGTGTAGGCAAAATAAATTCTATAATAAGAAAAATATAATTTTTTTCTTTTTTTTAAAATTTTAAGAATTTAACTTTACCCACAGCTGTTGTGAACATTGTGTATGATAAAATAACAACAGACAAATTTTCTTCAAAAAATAATAATTTTTATTTACTAGAATATTTTAAATAATAAATTAAATATTTTATCAAAAATTAAATATGTGAAAAACGTTTAGGGGAGGTGTAGCGTTGTGGAGTGGACCGTCCTGGACCGGCAGCAGAAGCCCCCCTGTCTTCAGTTGTGGAATGAAAATGACGGGCCGTGGGAAAGGATGCAGGATTTCTTGGGGTGTGGAGAGTGGAAGGGTCGGGAGTTGATTGTTCCCGAGCATGGGACGAAGAATGAGTGGGGAAAGAAGTAGGAGCGTGATAGTGAGGAGGAGAGGGAGTTGAAGAAAAAGATTGTAGATTGTACCCATGCTCGGGGGGTTGTGAAAGGGAAGGATGATGAAAATGGGAAGGTTGAGTGGGTGCATGATGATACACTTGGGTTGAGGGGTAGGTAGTGGGTGGGGGGTAGGTAGTGGGCGGGGGGCGGTGCAGGATTTCCCACGACCCAGTCTCCATCATAAGTCTAAACTCATGCACCTGCTCAGGATTCATTTGGTCCATTCGGGAGACCAAGGTTTGCAGGGAATGCTTGTGTTCGGAGAGTTGACGTGCCGACTCCGCCCCCTCCACTCGGCGTGCCAAGTCTTCCAAAACTCGACGCATGTCTTCCGCGAAACCTTCCAGAGCATCGGAAACGATCTCTACAAGGTCCCCATAGTCTTCCCGACGGCTCCTACCTGATCTCCTGCGATTCAACGTAGCCCTCACATTTTCACGCCATGTTGAGAGCGTACGTTGAAAAGAGGGACCAGGTAGGGGACCAGGATTGACCTGAACAGGTGAATGAGGGACAGGAGGGCTGGTGGCGGCGGTCGCTCCGGGGTTCGCTTCAAGAGAGGCTTCTGGCTCCCGAGTGCTGCTGGCAGTTCTGAAGAGATAAAAAAAAAAAAGGCCTTTTAGTATAAAATACAATATTTAATAACATTTTCTACTTCATAATGTAGATGGCTGCATGAGAGAAACGTACATATACTTAGGAGATAGTTACAAGAAGAGCTACTAAAAATTTGTGCATTAAATTAAAACCATTCAAAACGAATAGTTTTGAAGTAAAGACAAGACAGAGGGGATCTGATGGAAGTTAATGTAAGAATGAATGAAAAATGGAGATTTTAATAAAAAATGCAATAAGAGGAGATATTTTAAAAAGACCAAAAAATATTTAAAATAAATATCTTGAATTTTAGAGAGTAGTGGATGCATGGAATAGCCTTCCAGCAGAAGTGGCAGCTGCAAATACTGAGATGGATTTTCAGCATGCGTGGGATAGGCATAAGGCCATGCTTCATATAAGATAGGGCCAGGGGCTATTCATAGTATTCAGTATATTGGGCAGACTAGATGGGTCCAAAAAAATGGTATGGGGATAAAAAATTCTATGCTACTATAGGACAGAATCGTTCTGAAGAAAGAATTATTGGAATGGCAAACGTGTGTCTTCATTCGGCTAAATGCAAAACTCTATTTCAAGCCCTGCCCATACATTTGTTGAAACTACAATCATACAGCAGCACAATGTGGAAATTTTTAAATTTTTCACCAGCTTGAGATCCATCTGCCAGACCTAATCTATTGTCCCTTGTGACCTTTGCTTGTCAAATTTTAGATAACTGAATCAAGGAATGATTTGTCTCACACAACCTTGTCAAGAGTTGATTCTGGATCTATTGTAACTGTTGACCATAATAGGACAAGTGAGATAAGTTGTCATAGAATCCATTGTCTCACAAATCCTATTACAGACAGAAGTCAAGGTCTATTGTTCCTTTATGACCTTTTTGTGGAATGAGATAAAGAAATAAGAATTTCCTTTGTCTCGCACAACGTTCAAGACAGAAGTCTGGTTTTCTTAAAACTTTTTCTCCATAATAGGACAAGTGATAACAAGTTTTCATAGAATCCTTTGTATCACAAATCCTATTCCAGACAGAAGTCAAGGTCTATGGTCCCTTTAGACTGAACAATCTTGAAAGCAAAGGTGGGAGAATCCTTAACCTTTTAGGAAACAAAGTTAATAAAGACAAATGTGAAAAAAAGAAAAAATTAAATAAAAATTTACCTTCGAAGGCCCAGCGTCGGACGCAGAAACCCCAACGCCGCATTATGGGCGTAGGGCTTCTTTTTGCGGGCTCCAGAGCCACTCGGGGCATTAACCTCCATATTGTACTCTCTCTTGAAGCGGTTCCGGATTGACCGCCACCGAGTGGTAATCTTGTCCACTGTTGAAAAAAATAATAATATTTTTAGTGTGATGTATTTTTTTGTTGAGTGGGTTTTACCTTATACATGACTTTTACCTACCACATTCCTTTTGGTCCGCCGCAGAGAGATCCTCCCAGCCAGAGATGAATTCTTCTGCAATATCCCTCCAGAGCCGCTGGGTGAGATGGTGGTCTGCATGTTGGCGGTCGGAGGGGTCCCATAGTGAGGGACGCGCCTCCACCAGTTGGATAAGGAGTTCATTCTGACTGCTCGGAATAACAAACTCCCTATCTTCCCTGGTGGAGACTGTAGAAACCTTGAAAAAAAAAAAAAAAAAAAATTAAATAATCTTCCAAAGGAATTGAAATTTTAATCACCCAAGTATATGATACTTACACATCCCCGACCGCCACTGCCTCTCCCACGGCCTCTGGAGGGGACTGGGGGATCCCGTCTGGCGGATCCTGACGAAGTTTCCTTTAACAAAAAAATATTGGGTTACAAAATGAAAATCTAGAAAAATATAAAAATATATAGAAATTTTCTTACTTCAGTCCGGTCCTGGTCCATAACAGCTACACCTCCCCGTGGTGACTGCTGGGTTTCATCAGATGAATTTGCTGGTGCTGGTGAGGGCCTAGCACTTGAAGCCTCGGAATCGGTTTCTGACGAAGAAGAAGTCGGCTATAAAAAAATAATAATAATAATATATATATATATATATATATATATATATATATATATATAAAGAATGACTGTTTTATGAAAATACAAGTTGCTGAGTATACTGTGGAGTGGAGGTTGTCCAATATCGATGCTAAGCTAACCATATTGGAAATTTTATCACGATGGCAATATATATTGTTAAAAAAAAACAAAATGAAGTTATAAAATAATAGGGTCAAAAATATAATACTATTGTATGGTCATTGCCTACAAGGTGACATTGTACGGTATGGGGCCCACATGGTGACATTGTACGGTATGGGGCCCACATGGTGACATTGTACGGTATGGGGCCCACATGGTGACATTGTACGGTATGGGGCCCACATGGTGACATTGTACGGTATGGGGCCCACATGGTGACATTGTACGGTATGGGGCCCACATGGTGACATTGTACGGTATGGGGCCCACATGGTGACATTGTACGGTATGGGGCCCACATGGTGACATTGTACGGTATGGGGCCCACATGGTGACATTGTACGGTATGGGGCCCACATGGTGACATTGTACGGTATGGGGCCCACATGGTGACATTGTACGGTATCGGGCGCACCCAGTATACAGCGAGTCAGTGGAGGATGATGCAAAGTTGACATTAGACTATAACATTGAAAAGAAAAATACTGCACGATGTCACACTAGAATGTACTTACTTCTTCAATCCTCCGACGCTTTGTTGGAGGACGATGGCGAGGGCCTGCCCCTTTTTGATATTGAGACATCTGTTGAGAAATTTTTAAAATATTTGTAATGTGAAAAAATAATTGACCTAGATCATCCCAATTTTTTAACTTACTTTTTTTGCAAAAATTGGTCAAATATTTCTAATCTTTTGAATATTTTTTTCAATATTGGAGTTGCTATAAAAACAAACAAAAAAAAAATTAAATACATATTAAGATTTCTATCGTTAAAATCAGTTATGTCTACCACCGCCATTGCCTGCATTGCCATCTACATACACCTATTCAATCTGGAACCATTCTGTGCGAGATTTGACACACCACACACGTGCAATAATCCGCAAACTATTCCCTAGGCCAGTGATAGACAAACTGCGGCTCTACAGCTGTTGCAGAACTACAACTACCAGCATGCAAAGACTGCCAACATCTTTCAGCCTACAGCAGAGCATGATAGGAGTTGTAGTTTTGCAACAGCTGGAGAGCCGCAGTTTGCCTATCAGTGCCCTAGGCAAAGTACTTTGGTCACACACAAACATTTTACATCAAAACAGCATCCACCTTGCAATGTCACATTCTGACACCTATACTGACATCTTTCAGACCCATGCTCAATGAACAAAACCAACCGACATGCCATTGCAGCCACAAAACTTCGCTGACATCTCATAAAAACTGCCCATGAAAGTGCCTTTATATGCCCCCATGACAGATAGAAAGATTAGCAGAAATTTGAAAGAAAAAAAGAAAGAAATACAGTGAAACAGAGAGAGAGAAGTTTCATGTACATACCTGCTCCTGAACTTGGGGGTCCAAAATGGCCGCTGGGTGTGCAGTGGGAGGAGAAAGGGAGGAGAAAGGCAGAAGGAGGAGAAATAAAAGGGAGGAGAAATGCAGGGGGAGGTTAAAAATCATGCTCAAGTAGTAAAATTTAAAGTGAACGGATCCGCTTCAGACGGAGCCAAGACAGAGCATAACAGACGGATGCGTCTCCATTGACTTCTATTGTTGTTCAGACGCAACCGTTTGCCTCCGCTCGGCCAGGCGGACATCCGAACGCTGCAAGCTGCGTTCAGGTGTCCGCCTGTTGAGCGGAGCGGAGGCTGAACGCAGCCAGACGGATGCATTCTGAGCGGATCCGCTTCCATTCAGAATGCATTAGGGATGAACGGATCCGTTCGGGGCCGCTTGTAAGAGCCTTCAAACGGAGCGTTCAAACGGAGCCTCGAACGCTAGTGTGAAAGTAGCCTCACCTGAATAGTATAACACGGTGAGTGCTCTTTACATGAACGCCGCGCCGGAAGCCACGCCCAGCCGGTCCGGACGAGGAGAGTCACGCAATTACTGCGCGACGATCGTCATCCAGGAGTGGCGGGCAGCGCCCCCGCCCGGCGCATGCGCAGACCGTCGGGCGCACCGCAGCCACCATATTAGGTGAGGGCATTAATATATACCAGCAGTCCACCATCGGTCCTCTTGGTTTTTAATATGTTCATGTACTGTGACCTGTATTAAATGTCTTTTTGTGATTTGTGTCAATCATGTCTTGTGTGATTTTCTAATAAAATTGTGTTACTTTTGGAATACTTTGGTACCACAAGTGTTTTTTGTACTCTATTGACCCTCTCCTTCTGGTCGGTTTTCATGCTATAATCAGGGGTGGGCCCTGAACTCTTTTTGGGCTATATATAGGTTCCTTAAACTAATAATTACCAGGAAAAAAGGATTTTATCACAACAAAATAACTCAATCTTCCTCAAATCCATCACCGGACGCAAAAACTGCAATTGAGCAGCGTATATATATGGCCTCTTTTTGGAGCTGCCTTCCCCACTCCGGCCTTGAGTATTCAGCTCCCAGCGAAATTGGTCCCGGCAGCTGTTCAATCTTGTTTTCGTCTGTTTCACTGTAAAGAAATAAAATTTTACATTTAATGTAAACAAATGTCAGTCAAAACATTAAAAATATATCAGTAGAAATAGCAAAGGGCAAAGTTTATTCAAAATCAAGTTGCCAACTCAGAAAAATGTATGAATAGGCCGGATTATACAGCACATGGTACAGTACTGCAGGTGTAGGGATACTAATGTACAATAAGTTCAGGAAGGAGGAGATTAGTCGTGCAAGCCATTTGGACTAAAAGAATTAATAATATGACATGGAGACAACTATAGGATGCTCAATTACAAAAGGGACATGTGTGAGGAAATAACAAGTGCACATACAGGTTTGAGACATGAGTACTGTTTGCTGAAGCAAAGGGAGGCTCAGCCATTTTTCTGAAAACAAATGGGGTATGGTATTTAGTGCACAAATGTTCCCAAAACCATGTGCAGGTTTTATGCCAAATGAAGCTGGACCACTAAATATACATTCTTCTGACCGCATTGAATTTATAGCTACATCATTTTATAGGGACAGACTGGGCAAGAACTGTAGAACAACATTGCTGGCACTCACCTAAAGCTGCACGGCCACGGTCCAAAGACCATTCTTGCCGCCTCATGTTACGGGCCACTTGCTGCCAAGCCGACTCCTTGCGAACTCGGTCCAGATAATTCTTTGACCGGGTGTCCCATAGTTCAAGCCTCTCCTGCACCAAACAAATAAGACGCTCCACATTCCAGCGTGGCATCTTATTTTGCATAAAAAAGAAGAGCCAGACACTCACTGCCACACCACACTATGGATTCTCACCACAGGTGCCTAGAAATTTGCATAACCTGTGACCTTAAACTTCCTGTATCTGATTTTTTAAAAATTTTATTGGCACAAGTTCTGGCAGACAGTTTTACCATGGCAAATAAGAGAAATAAAACAGACGCGGACGTGGATGACAATCGAAAATGCCTCCGCGTTTTTTTGCAGACCCGTTGACTTGAATGGGTCCACCAACCGTTATCTGCGAAAAAAATAGGACAGGTTATCCATGCGGACAGTCTGGTGGCACTCGGAGGATATTAATGGCTGGCAGTCTGGTGGCACTCTGGAAACATTCATGGCTGGCAGTCTGGTGGCACTCTGGGGACATTCATGGCTGGCAGTCTGGGGCCATTCTTGTGGGCAGTCTGGTGGCACTCTGGGGACATTCATGGCTGGCAGTCTGGGGACATCCATGTGGGCTGTCTGGTGGCACTCTGGGGACATAAAGCTGGTAGTCTGATGGCATTCTGGGAACATCCATGTGGTCAGTCGTGTGGCTCTCGGGACATTCATGGCTGGAAGTCTGGGGACATCCATGTGGGCAGTCTGGTGGCACTCTGTGGACATTCATGGCTGGCAATCTGGAGGCACATTGGGGACATCCATGTGGTCAGTCTGGTGGCACTCTGGGGACATTCATGACTAGCAGTCTGGTGGAACTCTGGGGACATTCATGGCTGGCAGTCTGGGGACATCCATGGAAACAGTCTGGTGGCACTCTGGGGACATTCATGGCTGGCAGTCTGGTGGCACTCTGGGGACATCCATGTGGGCAGTCTGGTGGCACTTTGGGGACATTCATGTGGGCAGTCTGGTGGCACTCTGGGGACATCCATGTGGGCAGTCTGGTGGCACTTTGGGGACATTCATGTGGGCAGTCTGGTAGCACTCTGGGGACATCCATGTGGGCAGTCTGGTGGCACTCTGGGGACATTAATGCCATGTGGGCAGTCTGGTGGCATTCTGGGGACATCCATGTGGGCAGTCTGCTGGCACTCGGGGGACATTAATGGCTGGCAGTCTGGTGGCACTCTGGAAACATTCATGACTGGCAGTCTGGTGGCACTCTGGGGACATTCATGGCTGGCAGTCTGGGGCCATTCTTTTGGGCAGTCTGGTGGCACTCTGGGGACATTCATGGCTGGCAGTCTGGGGACATCCATGTGGGCTGTCTGGTGGCACTCTGGGGACATAAAGCTGGTATTCTTATGGCATTCTGGGCACATCCATGTGGGCAGTCTTGTGGCACTCTGGGGACATCCATGTGGGCAGTCTGGTGGCACTCTGGGGACATTCATGGCTGGCAATCTTGTGGCACTCTGGGGAAATTCATGGCTGGCAGTCTGTGGATAATTCATGTGGTCAGTCTGGTGGCACTCTGGGGACATTCACGGCTGGTAGTCTGGGGACATCCATGTGGGCACTCTGGTGGCACTCTGGGGACATTCATGGCTGGCAGTCTGGTGGCACTCTGGGGACATTCATGTGGGCAGTCTGGTGGCACTCTGGGGACATCCATGTGGGCAGTCTGGTGGCACTCTGGGGACATTAATGCCATGTGGGCAGTCTGCTGGCATTCTGGGGACATCCATGTGGGCAGTCTGGTGGCACTCGGGGGACATTCATGGCTGGCAGTCTGGTGGCACTCTGGGGACATCCATGTCGGCAGTCTGGTGGCACTCTGGGGACATTCATGGCTGGCAATCTTGAGGCACTCTGGGGAAATTCATGGCTGGCAGTCTGTGCACATTCATGTGGTCAGTCTGGTGGCACTCTGGGGACATTCATGGCTGGTAGTCTGGGGACATCCATGTGGGCAGTCTGGTGGCACTTTGGGGACATTCATGTGGGCAGTCTGGTGGCACTCTGGGGACATCCATGTGGGCAGTCTGGTGGCACTCTGGGGACATTAATGCCATGTGGGCAGTCTGCTGGCATTCTGGGGACATCCATGTGGGCAGTCTGGTGGCACTCGGGGGACATTAATGGCTGGAAGTCTGGTGGCACTCTGGGGACATCCATGTGGGCAGTCTGGTGGCACTCTGGGGACAATCATGGCTGGCAATCTTGTGGCACTCTGGGGAAATTCATGGCTGGCAGTCTGTGGACATTCATGTGGTCAGTCTGGTGGCACTCTGGGGACATTCATGGCTGGTAGTCTGGGGTTATCCATGTGGGCACTCTGGTGGCACTCTGGGGAGATTCATGGCTGACAGTCTGGTGGCACTTTAGGGACATTCATGTGGGCAATCTGGTGGCACTCTGGGGACATTCATGGCTGGCAGTCTGGTGGCACTCTGGGGACATCCATGTGGGCAGTTTGGTGGCACTCTGGGGACATTCATGGCTGGCAGTCTGGTGGCACTCTGGGGACATCCATGTGTGCAGTCTGGTTGCTCTCTGGGGACATTCATGGCTGGCAGTCTGGGGACATCCATGTGGGCAGTCTGGTGGCACTCTGATACATTAATGGCTGGAAGTCTGGTGGCACTCTGGGGACATCCATGTGGGTAGTCTGGTGGCACTCTGGGGACATTCATGGCTGGCAGTCTGGTGGCACTCTGGGGACATCCATGTGGGCAGTCTGGTGGCACTCTGGGGACACTAATGTCTGGTTGTCTAGGGACATCCATGTGGGCAGTCTGGTGGCACTCTGGGGACATTCATGGCTGGCAGTCTGGTGGCACTCTGGGGACATTCATGGCTGGCAGTCTGGGGACATTCTTGTGGGCAGTCTGGTGGCACTCTGGGGACATTCATGGCTGGCAGTCTGGGGACATCCATGTGGGCTGTCTGGTTGCACTCTGTGGACATAAAGCTGGTAGTCTTATGGCATTCTGTGCACATCCATGTGGGCAGTCTTGTGGCACTCTGGGGACATTCATGGCTGGCAGTCTGGTGGCACTCTGGGGACATCCATGTGGGCAGTCTGGTGGCACTCTGGGGACATTCATGGCTGGCAGTCTGGGTACATCCATGTGGGCAGTCTGGTGGCACTCTGGGGACATTCATGGCTGGCAGTCTGGTGGCACTTTGGGGATATTCATGTGGGCACTCTGGTGGCACTCTGGGGACATTCATGGCTGGCAGTCTGGTGGCACTCTGCAGACATCCATGTGGGCAGTCTGGTGGCACTCTGGGAACATCCATGTGTGCAGTCTGGTGGCACTCTGGGGACATTCATGGCTAGCAGTCTGGTGGCACTTTAGGGACATTCATGTGGGCAATCTGGTGGCACTCTGGGGACATTCATGGCTGGCAGTCTGGTGGCACTCTGGGGACATCCATGTGGGCAGTCTGGTGGCACTCTGGGGACATTAATGTCTGGTTGTCTAGGGACATCCATGTGGGCTATCTGGTGGCACTCTAGGGACATTAATGGCTGGCAGTCTGGTGGCACTCTGGGGACATTCATGGCTGGCAGTCTGGGGACATTCTTGTGGGCAGTCTGGTGGCACAATGGGGACATCCATGTGGGCTGTCTGGTGGCACTCTGTGGACATAAAGCTGGTAGTCTTATGGCATTCTGTGCACATCCATGTGGGCAGTCTTGTGGCACTCTGGGGACATTCATGGCTGGCAGTCTGGTGGCACTCTGGGGACATCCATGTGGGCAGTCTGGTGGCACTCTGGGGACATTCATGGCTGGCAGTCTGGGGACATTCATGTGGGCAGTCTGGTGGCACTCTGGGGACATTCATGGCGGGCAGTCTAGGGACATCCATGTGGGCTATCTGGTGGCACTCTGGGGACATTAATGTCTGGTAGTCTGGTGGCACTTTGGGGACATCCATGTGGGCTATCTGGTGGCACTCTGGGGACATTAATGTCTGTTAGTCTGGTGGCACTCTGGGGACATCCATGGCTGGAAGTCTGGTGGCACTCTGGGGACATCCATGTGGGCAGTCTAGTGGCACTCTGGGAACATTAATGGCTGGCAGTCTGGTGGCACTCTGGAAACATTAATGGCTGGCAGTCTGGTGGCACTCTGGGGACATTTATGGCTGGCAGTCTGGTGACATTCATGTGGGCAGTCTGGTGGCACTCTGGGGACATTTATGGCTGGCAGTCTGGTAGCACTCTGGGACATACATGGCTGGCAGTCTAGGGACATCCATGTGGGCTATCTGGTGGCACTCTGGTGACATTTATGGCTGGCACTCTGGGGACATCCATGTGGGCAGTCTGGTGGCACTCTGAGGACATTCATGGCTGGAAGTCTGGTGGTACTCTGGGGACATCCATGTGGGCAGTCTGGTGGCACTCTGGGGACATTCATGGCTGGCAGTCTGGTGGCACTCTGTTGACATCCATGTGGGCAGTTTGGTGACACTCTGGGAACAATCATGGCAGGCAATCTGGTGGCACTCTGGGGACATCCATGTGTGCAGTCTGGTGGCACTCTGGGGACATTCATGGCTGGCAGTATGGGGACATTCATGTGGACAGTCTGGTGGCACTCTGAATACCTTCATGGCTGGCAGTCTGGTGGCGCTCTGGGGACATTCATGTAAGCATTCTGGTGGCACTCTGGGGACATTCATGGCTGGCAGTCTGAGGACATCCATGTGGGCAGTCTGGTGGCACTCTGGGGACATCCATGTGGGCTGTCTGGGGGCACTCTGGGGACATTCATGGCTGGCAGTCTGGTGGCACTCTGGAAACATTCATGGCTGGCAGTCAGGTGCACTCTGGGAACATTCATGGCTGGCAGTCTTGGTACATCCATGTGGGCAGTCTTTTGGCACTCTGTTGACATTCAAGGCTGGCAGTCTGGTGGCACTCTGGGGACATTAATCGCTGGTAGTTTGGTGGCACTCTAGTGACATCTATGTGGGCAGTCTGGTGGCACTCTGGGGACATTAATGTCTGGTAGTCTAGGGACATCCATGTGGGCTATCTGGTGGCAATCTGGGGGCATTCATGGCTAGCACTCTGGGGACATTCATGTGGGCAGTCTGGTGGCACTTTAGGGACATTCATGGCTGGCAGTCTGGTGGCACTCTGGCGACATCCATGTGGGCAGTCTGGTGGCACTCTGGGGACATTAATGTCTGGTAGTCTAGAAACATCCATGTGGGCTATCTGGTGGCAATCTGGGGACATTAATGGCTGGTAGTCTGCTGGCACTCTGGGGACATCCATGTGGGCAGTCTGGTGGCACTCTGGGGACATTCATGGCTGGCAGTCTGGTGGCACTCTGGGGACATTCATGGCTGGCAGTCTGGTGGCACTCTGGGGACATCCATGTGGGCAGTTTGGTGGCACTCTGGGGACATTCATGGCAGGCAGTCTGGTGGCATTCTGGGGACATCCATGTGTACAGTCTGGTGGCACTCTGGGGACATTCATGGCTGGCAGTCTGGTGGCACTCTGGAAACATTCATGGCTGGCAGTCTGGTGGCACTCTGGGGACATTCATGGCTGGCATTCTGGAGACATTCATGTGGGCAGTCTGGTGGCACTCTGGGGAAATTCATGGCTGGCAGTCTGGGGACATTCAAGTGTACTGTCTGGTGACACTATGGGGACATTCATGGCTGGTAGTCTGGTGGCACTCTGGGGACATCTATTTGGGCAGTCTGGTGGCACTCTGGGGACATTCATGGCTGGCAGTCTGGTGGCACCCTGGGGACATGCATGTGGGCAGTCTGGTGGAACTTTGGGGATATTCATGGCTGGCAGTCTGGTGGCACTCTGGGGACATGCATGTGGGCAGTCTGGTGGCACTCTGGGGAAATTCATGGCTGGCAGTCTGGTGGCACTCTGGGGACATTCATGTGGGCAGTCTGGTGGCTTTCTGGGGACATTCATGGCTGGCTGTCTGGTGGCACTCTGGGGGCATTCATTGCTGGCGGCCTGGTGGCACTCTGGGAACATCCATGCGTGCAGTCTGGTGGCACTCTGGGGACATTCATGGTGGCAGTCTGGGGACATTCATGTGGACAGTCTGGTGGCACTCTGGGGACATTCATGGCTAACAGTCTGGTGGCGCTCTGGTGACATCAATGTGAGCAGTCTGGTGGCACTCTGGGGACATTTATGGCTGGCAGTCTGTGGACATCCATGTGGGCAGTCTGGTGGAACTCTGGGACATTAATGGCTGGCAGTCTGGTGGCACTCTGGGGACATCCATGTGGGCAGTCTAGTGGCACTCTGGGACATTAATGGCTGGCAGTCTGGTGGCACTCTGGGGACATCCATGTGGGCAGTCTGGTGGCACTCTGGGGACATTCATGGCAGGCATTCTGGTGGCACTCTGGAAACATTCATGGCTGGCAGTCTGGTGGCACTCTGGGGACATTCATGGCTGGCATTCTGGAGACGGTCATGTGGGCAGTCTGGTGGCACTCTGGGGAAATTCATGGCTGACAGTCTGGGGACATTCATGTGTACTGTCTGGTGACACTATGGGGACATTCATGGCTGGTAGTCTGGTGGCACTCTGGGGACATCCATGTGGGCAGTCTGGTGGCACTCTGGGGACATTCATGGCTGGCAGTTTGGTGGCACTCTGGGGACATTCATGGCTGGCAGTCTGGTGGCACTCTGGGGACATCCATGTGGGCAGTTTGGTGGCACTCTGGGGACATTCATGGCAGGCAGTCTGGTGGCATTCTGGGGACATCCATGTGTACAGTCTGGTGGCACTCTGGGGACATTCATGGCTGGCAGTCTGGTGGCACTCTGGGGACATCCATGTGGGCAGTTTGGTGGCACTCTGGGGACATTCATGGCAGGCAGTCTGGTGGCATTCTGGGGACATCCATGTGTACAGTCTGGTTTCACTCTGGGGACATTCATGGCTGGCAGTCTGGTGGCACTCTGGAAATATTCATGGCTGGCAGTCTGGTGGCACTCTGGGGACATTCATGGCTGGCATTCTGGAGACATTCATGTGGGCAGTCTGGTGGCACTCTGGGGAAATTCATGGCTGGCAGTCTGGGGACATTCATGTGTACTGTCTGGTGACACTATGGGGACATTCATGGCTGGTAGTCTGGTGGAACTCTGGGGACATCTATGTGGGCAGTCTGGTGGCACTCTGGGGACATTCATGGCTGGCAGTCTGGTGGCACCCTGGGGACATGCATGTGGGCAGTCTGGTGGAACTCTGGGGATATTCATGGCTGGCAGTCTGGTGGCACTCTGGAGACATGCATGTGGGCAGTCTGGTGGCACTCTGGGGAAATTCATGGCTGGCAGTCTGGTGGCACTCTGTGGACATTCATGTAGGCAGTCTGGTGGCTTTCTGGGGACATTCATGGCTGGCTGTCTGGTGGCACTCTGGGGGCATTCATCGCTGGCGGTCTGGTGGCACTCTGGGGACATCCATGCGTGCAGTCTGGTGGCACTCTGGGGACATTCATGGCTAGCAGACTGGTGGCAGTCTGGGGACATCCATGTGGACAGTCTGGTGGCACTCTGGGGACTTTCATGGCTGGCAGTCTGGGGACATCCATATGGACAGTCTTGTGGCACTCTGGGGACATTCATGGCTAACAGTCTGGTGGCGCTCTGGTGACATCAATGTGAGCAGTCTGGTGGCACTCTGGGGACATTTATGGCTGGCAGTCTGTGGACATACATGTGGGCAGTCTGGTGGCACTCTGGGACATTAATGGCTGGCAGTCTGGTGGCACTCTGGGGACATCCATGTGGGCAGTCTGGTGGCACTCTGGGACATTAATGGCTGGCAGTCTGGTGGCACTCTGGGGACATCCATGTGGGCAGTCTGGTGGCACTCTGAGGACATTCATGGCTGGTAGTCTAGTGGCACTCTGGGGACATCTATGTGGGCAGTCTGGTGGCACTCTGGGGACATTCATTGCTGGTAGTCTGGTGGCACCCTGGGGACATGCATGTGGGCAGTCTGGTGGCACTCTGGGGATATTCATGGCTGGCAGTCTGGTGGCACTCTGGGGACATGCATGTGGGCAGTCTGGTGGCTCTCTGGGGACATTCATGACTGGCAGTCTGGTGGCACTCAGGGGACATTCATGTGGGCAGTCTGGTGGCTTTCTGGGGACATTCATGTCTGGCAGTCTGGTGGCACTCTGGGGGCATTCATCGCTGGCGGTCTGGTGGCACTCTGGGGACATCCATGCGTGCAGTCTGGTGGCACTCTGGGGACATTCATGGCTAGCAGACTGGTGGCAGTCTGGTGACATCCATGTGGACAGTCTGGTGGCACTCTGGGGAAATTCATGGCTGGCAGTCTGGTGGCACTCTGGGGACATCCATGTGAGCAGTCTGGTGGCACTCTGGGGACATTTATGGCTGGCAGTCTGGGGACATCCATGTGGGCAGTCTGGTGGTACTCTGGGGACATTCATGACTGGCAATCTTGTGGCACTCTGGGGAAATTCATGGATGGAAGTCTGGGGACATTCATGTAGTCAGTCTGGTGGCACTCGGGCCATTCATGGCTGGCAGTCTGGGTACATTCATGTGGGCAGTCTTTTGGCACTCTGTGGACATTCATGACTGGCAGTCTGGTGGCACTCTGGGGACATTCATGGCAGGCAGTCTGGTGGCATTCTGGGGACATCCATGTGTACAGTCTGGTTTCACTCTGGGGACATTCATGGCTGGCAGTCTGGTGGCACTCTGGAAATATTCATGGCTGGCAGTCTGGTGGCACTCTGGGGACATCCATGTGGGCAGTCTAGTGGCACTCTGGGGACATCCATGTGGGCAGTCTGGTGGCACTTTGGGGACATCCATGTGGGCAGTCTTGTGGCACTCTGGGGACATTAATGGCTGGCAGTCTGGTGGCACTCTGGGGACATTCATGGCTGGCAGTCTGGGGACATTCATGTGGGCAGTCTGGTGGCACTCTGGGGACATTCATGGCTGGCAGTCTGGGGACATCCATGTGGGCTGTCTGGTGGCACTCTTGGGACATTAATGGCTGGCAGTCTGGTGGCACTCTGGGGACATGCATGTCGGCGGTCTAGTGGCATTCTGGGGACATTCATGGCTAGCAGTCTGGTGGCACTCTGGGGACATGCATGTGGGCAGTATGGTGGCACTCTGGGGACATTCATGGCTGGCAGTCTAGAGACATCCGTGTGGGCTGTCTGGTGGAACTCTGTGGACATTAATGGCTGGCAGTCTGGTGGCACTCTGGGGACATGCATGTGGGCAGTCTGGTGGCACTCTGGGGACATTCATGGCTGGCAGTCTGGTGGCACTCTGGGGACATGCATGTGGGCAATCTTGTGGCACTCTGGGGAAATTCATGGCTGGCAGTCTGGGGACATTCATGTGGTCAGTCTGGTGGCACTCTGGGAACATTTATGGCTGGCAGTCTGGGTACATCCATTTGGGCAGTCTGGTGGCACTCTGGGGACATTCATGGCTGGCAGTCCGGTGGCACTCTGTGGACATCCATGTGGGCAGTCTGGTGGCACTCTGGGACATTAATGGCTGGCAGTCTGGAGGTACTCTGGGGACATGCATGTGAGCAGTATGGTGGCCCGCTGGGGACATTCATGGCTGGCAATCTTGTGGCACTCTGGGGAAATTCATGGCTGGCAGT